>NC_090194.1:3050814-3090814 GCF_024679245.1 Pseudorasbora parva | reverse complement strand
CTCTTTTGCCTCACTTTTTGACACTTAAGCCTCATTTTGTTACTCTTTTTGACTCTTTAGCCTCACTTTTTGACTCTTTTGCCTCACTTTTTGACACTTAAGCCTCATTTTGTTACTCTTTTTGACTCTTTAGCCTCACTTTTTGACTCTTTTGCCTCACTTTTTGACACTTAAGCCTCATTTTGTTACTCTTTTTGACTCTTTAGCCTCACTTTTTGACACTTAAGCCTCATTTTGTTACTCTTTAGCCTCACTTTTTTGACTCTTTTGCCTCACTTTTTGACACTTAAGCCTCATTTTGTTACTCTTTTTGACTCTTTAGCCTCACTTTTTGACACTTAAGCCTCATTTTGTTACTCTTTAGCCTCACTTTTTGACTCTTTTGCCTCACTTTTTGACACTTAAGCCTCATTTTGTTACTCTTTTTGACTCTTTAGCCTCACTTTTTGACACTTAAGCCTCATTTTGTTACTCTTTTTGACTCTTTAGCCTCACTTTTTGACTCTTAAGCCTCATTTTGTTACTCTTTTTGACTCTTTAGCCTCACTTTTTGACTCTTAAGCCTCATTTTGTTACTCTTTTTGACTCTTTAGCCTCACTTTTTGACTCTTTAGCCTCACTTTTTGACACTTAAGCCTCATTTTGTTACGCTTTTTGACACTTAATCCTCACTATTTGACTCTTTCCAAAAAATGTGCCTCCCTTTTGACCCGCTTGTGGATTTGAACTGTGCATTAGCTAGTATTCAAGAATTTTACATTCTGTAATTTTTTTTACATTTACAATTTTACATAGATGTGCAGTTTGTGAACTCTTGGACAGATTCTTAGAATTGATCTGATAGATAAATATCAGTACACACAGGTGAAGAGGTTGAAGTTTGTGGTTTGTAGATGATACCTGCTCTACATAACATGGGTAGTGTGTAATTAGCATTGTGCAAGGTGCAGCAAAATTTGAGGGACAGTTTGCTCTTTCTTACACACACTCAGAGTGAAAGAGAGGGAGGAAAGGGTTCAAGATGAAATGAAAGCACATGCAGCACTGCTCCACGTACAGACACATGAAAGACTTCATCACTGTGGCTTTGTGCAGTGCAGACTTTGGCTCTGTGGGTACCTGTGGCTTTTAATCTAGAGCTACATCAGTGTGCATGCATGGGACAGTAGCGTGACAAATAGTTACATGTGAAAACCCTCTGAATTCATCAGATATCAGGAAAAAAGTCCCCAAACTGAAATGTCAAATCAAATGACGACAACCGGATGTCGGCACTAAAGGGTGTACTGCAGAAAAAAGGGCCAGATTTACTAAACACTGCAAATTAGTGTAAAAGCCCATAAAAAAGAAGGTCAAGTTCAGTGCAGGATCTACTGATGGCATGCAAATTAAAGAACATAGATGCAGCTGGATAATTTCCATAATGACCAGCATAGTAAAAAAAGAGCAAATAAGTGTCTGGTTTAAGACGTGCTTTTTTGGCCGATAAATAATGGTGCACATATTTAAAAGCTTTACTACAGTAACTTGAGTAAAGTTGAGCGAGTGGATCTCTGAGCTGTGTGAGTGAGTGGAGGCGGAGCTCATTTGCATGTTCATTGTCCACATATACTAAATGAGGCAATGGTGTCAAGTTACATTCAAGCTATTTTAAGGCATGAAAGCAAATCTGGACCAAGGAGTAATATGCAGTTCTCTTAATGTTTTTTAATTCTGCTCTTTTATTGTTGGCACCAAAAGTATAATAATGAATAATGGGTGAATTGTTGTACTGGAGTAGCATTGGAGAGATTTATTGGTAATGTATTTATTTGGCTTGAATTAAAGTTGAAATTAAAGAGATTTTTAGGTGAAATTAAGCTGAATTATTTAAATGGGTTTTCATAGATCACATTTGCAGCAGAAAACTGAATTTGAATTGAAATGATTGTCATTGAATTGCACTGAGGTGTAGCATTCCTGCTGGTAAGAAAGAAACATGGAAGCCTTTGTGATGAAGATACAGAAATAGGTTTGAGATAGACCGGAATTTACCCTTTACCTTGCCAGAGACATTCCTAAAAAAACGTGTTTGCGCTTGCTACGGAAAGACATATGCATTTTAGCTGGAAGCATTCCCTGGACTCATCTGAGCTGAAGTCATGCCAACTTTAGATAATGATTCGAGAAGGCAAGACAATAAGGCATTTGTGTTATTTGTCAAAACCACAACACAAGACATCATACCCAGACCAAACATCTCTCAGACTCTTTTTTTTGCCCATTTTAAAAAAGTAAAATATATTTAAAAATATTACAATGATCTGTGTATATATATATATATGTATGTATGTATGTATGTATGTATGTATGTATGTATATGTATGTGTGTATATATATAGAGAGAGAGAATATATATATATATCTGTATATGTATATATATGTATACAGAAGTTGTTGTTTTTTTGGATGGCAGTTCATTGAGTTCAGAGATAGTTATTTATTTGAAAAAATTAAAGTTTGGAATAATTTAGATTTTTTTTGTGTTTTTGAAAGAAGTCTCTTAAAGGTGCAGTGTGTAATATTAATGAGAATCTATTCACATAAATGCAATATACATATATTTTCAGTGGTGTATAAAGTCCTTACATAATAAACCGTTATGTTTTTATTACCTTAGAATGAGTCGTTTCTATCTACACACTGTGGGTCCCTTACAGTGAAGTCGCCATTTTGCGCCGCCATGTTTTCTACGGTAGCCCTAAACGGACAAACTTCTCTACAGAGCGCTAGTCACTCTCTGCTGTCTCAGACCACTACATCTTTGTCCTGTGTCAGCCACCGTAGTTTCTCAATGTGCTTCGAAAGGGAGGGGTGAGCGGTGGGGGATGCAATTCACAACCTCACCACTAGATGGCGCTAACATTTACACATTGTACCTTTAAGGTTGTCAGCCTGATCTCCTAAAATCATGAAACCACGAAAATGTGTATCTATAGCACAAATTGTATTTATCGTGGGATTTATATGCCAAAATATTTTTTTTTCTTTGATTAATAAAAAGTTCAAAATAACAGCATTTATTTGAAATATAAATATTTTGTAACATTATAAATGTCTTTACTGTCATGTTTGATCTGTTACATTTTTGCAGATGCTTTTATCCAAATTGCAGAGTAAAAGTATCCAGAATTAAAAGTATTAATTGCTGAATAAAAGTATATATGGTATTTTTTTCAATCTTACTTGCTGCAAACTTTTGAATGGTAATGCATCACAGTTTCCACAAATATTAAGCAGCAGATACAGTTTTCAACATTGATAATAATCAGAAATATTTCTTGTGCATCAAATCATCATATTAGAGTAATTTCTGAAGGATCATGTGACACTGAAGACTGGAGTAATGATGCTGAAAATTCAGCTTTGATCACAGGAATAAAAGACATTTTAAAGAATTTTCAAATAAAAAATTATTATATTAGATGGTTGTAATATATGTATATAGATTATGTATAGCTAACATGTGTAGTTTTATTTGTATATGTATTACAGACAAATATATAAAAACACTGTGCAAGTGCACCAAGTTTAGATTCCCTACAGCTGTGTAGTCATTCAAAGTGTGTGTGTTCAAAAGGTCATCAACATCCAGACGGTGGTAAACCTCCACATCTCGCTGTCATCTCCTGTCAGTCATAACGCAGCTTGTTGACGCCATGTCTATAGTGGTGGGAGGTCTGCAGTGTTGTTCAAGCATCTGCATCCTCCAGAGCGTATACGTTCTCTGTGATCCCATTTCTATCTAAAAGTCCTCTCGCTAAATCCCACAGAGTTCAGAGGCATCTCGGGTCACTAAAGGGCAGCGGAGGGTATTTTGTAGGCCTCACTGTACTCCACAATCACAGGAGATGACAACAACTCTCCAGCATTAGAGAGAGAGAGAGAGAGAGAGAGGGAGAGAGGGAGAGAGAGAAAGGAAAGGGGGTTACTAGGGAAAAGCGTCAAACATCCTCCATTCCTGAGCACTGCGCTCATTTCCATCTTCGCTTGTTCCTTAAAACATTTCCTCTGCGTTCCATCAGAAACAGTGGCTTGTGTTTACAGAGGGACGTCAGTGAAGTTGGCTTGAGCCTTGTTTGTGTTTGTAACATCAACATTGTGCCATGTTTCCGATGCCAAACATCCATATTTTTGGTATTTTCCCCCCTCTGTGTCTGTGTGTTTCACTTTAACATTGATTGCTGACAACATTAATTCAGTTGAGTCAGTGTTTGGCTGGACTTGATTTTATCTTTCAAGATTTGATTGGATGTCTTTGGTTTTCAGAGAAAAAATAAACAATATTTAAGATGACTTAAAGGGATAGTTGACCCAAAAATGAGCCTGTGATGTTTATCTGCTGACCCCCAGGGCGTCCGAGATGTAGGTGTGTTTGTTTCTTCAGGAGAACACAAATGAAGATTTTTAACTCAACCGTTGCAGTTTGCCAGTCATAATGCATGTGAATGGGTAACAACTCTATGAGAGAACAAAACATACTTAGACAACATGCACAAAGAGCCCTGCTGCTCCTGAAGACACACTGATATCTTAAGATACAAACCGATCGGTTTCTGTGAGAAAGCAAACAGTATTTATGTTATTTTTTTAACTCCTATCCAGACGAATCTCATCTAGTGTTCCCATCCGCTATTACTTCCGTCCGATAAGGTCAAACTGGCGCGATCATATATATATAATATTATATATTCCTTATTAGTGCCTGCGGGGATCTGCTAAATGAGGCGTCTACATAATATATATCTATGATGTGCAACGGTTGAAGTTAAAATCTTCATTTGTGTTCTACTGAAGAAACAAACACGCCTACATCTTGGATGCGCTGGGGGTCAGCAGATAAACATCACACTCTCATTTTTGGGTGAACTATTCCTTTAAAGGGGATGTATTATGCCCCTTTTTACAAGATTTAAAATAAGTCTCTGATGTCCCCAGAGTGTGTATGTAAAAGCTCAAAATACCACACAGGTCATATTTTATAGCCTGTTAAAATTCCACTTTTTTGGGGAAAGCAAAAACACACTGTTTTTGTGTATGTCCCTTTAAATGCAAACTAGCTGCTGCTCCTTGCCTGTTCTTGCAAGAATAGGGCGGAGCTTCAAGAGCGTGGCATCAACAACAGAACATGTCAGAAACGTTCGAGTCTAACAATAATGCCTACAGAGCCAGAAAATATCTGGAGATAGAACGATTTAGTTTAATTAAAGTTAAAACTTATATCTTTCTTTTATCCACTATTAGTACAAGCATGCTGTAGCGGACCCTGTCGAACGATGGCCAACACGTTACTGATGAGTTTTATGAAGTTTATTTTTCATCACACTTCAGAAAATCACTGTAAGAGCTGAATAAAACAGCACAAGAAGCTGGATCCATCCTTGAGCTTTAACTTTTTAGCAAAACCGGCCTTAAACTGCCCCTTGTTCAGGCGATGCCCCTGCATTGTTTACAAGACGTTTTCGCTAAAGCTGCTCGAGTGCGGAGGAAATGGCGACAGTGTTCAAATGGCTGAGGGATGAAACTATGCTAATACACAACAGTCCGTCAGCGCCTCGGGTGGAAACCTGCAGATTAAGGGGCGGCAATATTATAATAGATCTCCTTCCTATGTCAGAAGGGGAGAGACATCTGAGTGGCTCATTTTTTCACAAAAAGGCTTAACAAAAAAGGTCACTGGGTTGTCCTTTTTCACGTTTTCTGGATTGGAAGCGGGGACCCGATTATAGCACTTAAACACGGGAAAAGCCAGATTTTCATGATATGACCCCTTTAAGTAAATGATGACATCCTAAAAACATGCTAAAAGCATTATTTTCTGTGAATGGAAACCTTCCTCTTAATAATTGTCCAGTGCTGCTGTGTCCGTGTCTCTCCGAGAAAACACTGACGAATGACTTCCTCTGTTTTATTTTCTATCACTAATCATTCTCAGCATTGATTAGACTTCTGAGTCCATGTCCTTCCTGTGTGTAATTCATGTTCAGAGAATGCCTGCACAAACTCCTCTCCTTTTCCTCTTGTTTGCATTTTCATAAATAGTGCATTATTAGTAGAAATATCTGTTTTGAATTGCTTTAAGTGTTTTCCTTTTTTAATAATCGAAATTTAGTTTGTATTTCTTTTCCTTGTGATATATATATATATATATATATATATATATATATATATATATATATATAATCTTTTTTATTATTTATATTATATATTTAAAGTAATATTATATTTAAAAAGAAATAATGCAAAATAGAGATATACAAATAGATATAATAATTAGATAATAAACTGTTTATTCACATAACTGTGTCACCACAAGGAAAAGAAAATATATAAAATTATCTTTAGAAGTTTATATTTCTTTGTTTGTGTGAGTATACATTATGCATCTATTTTTTTTAAATTATTTATTTTATATTTTTAAAATAATATTATATTATAAAAAAAAAAAATCCGGCCTCCTATCATAATCCTGTCTCATTAAAACCATGGCTAAATCACATATGAGCCCTTCCTCTTGCCTCTGCGGACAGCAGTGATATCCTTCTCCGTTAAAGTGTCATGTTGAGTCCAGTGGCTCTGGTGGAACCTTTGGCTTGAGGTTATTTTTGCACTTTCCTGTAAAAACAGTGCACACGTCTACCACAATGAGTGATGATGCGTTTCCTGCTGAGTGGCTGGAAAATAGCGACATTCCCTCCCCTGAAAAACACACACACACACACACACACACACACACACACACACACACACACACACACTCGCCCTGGCCAGGGAGACGAGGGGCACCAGGGTTTGACATCAGAATTCGTCGTCAGCCTGTCTGGTTCATTCCACAATACAGACTTGACTCAGTATGAAGCCGTTTTGCCATCCTGTAAAAGGACATGGAGATGAATGATGATGCTAATTGAATCAAGATTAGATTGGACGTCATGTTTATAATGGTCAATGCGTAGGCCTGCACAGATCTTTGTGCTTTCTTCTTTCTTTTGCACTGATAGTGCAGGCAGTGGCGTAGCACCAAATTTTGGGCCCTGGGTACAAACCGTCTTGCTGGGCCCTGTACCAAATACCATAGTGATACCAATGGGTGGGGTATTGCATTTTTATCATAAAAAACACTTAAAACGTTAACAATATAAGCAACACATTAATTTATGTGTATGTATAGAAAACTGACTTCTAAGGACCCTTTACCCCCCCAGTCCGACGCCCCTGAGTGCAGGGAAAGTGTTCATTTCTGTGGAATGGATGTAAATACAGAGCAGAGAGTCATGAAATGTAGGACCAGACTTGATTTATCCTTGAATGCTAGTCTGTGATATGATTGGTTATTATTACTTTGTCCCACCCACTCTGCCTTGGTTACATCAGCGAAAAGAGAAGCTGTTTTAGTGGCCGGGAAACATATTAGTAGGGACAATGACTTGATCAGTGGTATCTTAGTATTATTTATATGATATTATAATATTTACTTGGCCAATGATGATGAAAAAAATGTGAAACGACTGTCAAACTTCGTTTTAGTGGAACATTTTTACGTGAAATCTCGCAGGAAATGGAAAAAACCAAGATTGGCATTCGTATCTGTAAATATCCTTTCCTCATAGGGCTGCTCGATTATGGCAAAAATCATGATTATTTTGCACAATGTTGAAACCACAATTATTGAACACGATTATAGTGGGTGATGATCAAAGTCTTATTAAAAGATATGAGAAAACTAATACAAGGTTAATTAAAATAAGTAAAAGTCCTTTAAACAGTAACAGAAGACAAGTAAACAGTCAGCAATACAACACTAAAGAACTAAAACATTTAATTGATGCACTGACAGTGATAGTCTACAACAGAAACTGAATAAAGTAATCAAACGTAAAATATCACTGCTGTATCGTTAAATATAGACTAATCCTTATTAAAATTACAGTTTATTCATTCAAGAGTGTTTTTATCTTCGTCTTGTTGTTTGATTAACATTAATGAATGCAGCAGATTTGTTAGGCTACTGTCACTTTAAGAGCTAATGCGCAGATCCAATATGTTGTTACACACACGCTCTTTCTCAGTGTTTACATTCACTTAAGACTTAACTGACTTTGTTTACGAGGATAATTACCAAAACTGCATCTCGACATATTTGTGTGTGAGCCATCTGACCGTTTAGATGTGTATCTGAAGCCCGTGCTATACTTTGCTTATGCAGGCACACAGGCGGCCGCCAGCTTCTCTGTCACGATTTAATGCGCTTTTAAAAACACTGTTTAATGTTATACACGTCCCGTAGTTTAGCAACAATAGCCTGCATTTTACATCAATCACTTATTCGGCTGATTTGGATGTTAAGTCTGGACCTTTAGGGAGGAACGAAAGTGGAACACAGCAGAAGCACAATAATCGTTTCACGTCGATTGTCTCGTTTTTGTAATCGTTGGAAGCCAAAATTGAAATTAAATTCCGATTAAAGGGATAGTTCACACAATAATGTTCAACTCTGTCATCGTTCCGAACCTGTATGAGTTTCTTTCTTTTTCTAAATGTAACAGAGGCCAGCTAATAGTAGTTGATGTGCGAGGTAACCTCACTCCTCTGACCTCAAGAGACGCTCTAGTGACTGACGCCAGAGGTTGCAGCCTTTAGTCTCCTAGTTAGAGCGTCCGACTCTCATGCCGGCGGACCCGGGTTCGAGTCCAGGTCCGAACAGTAGGGGTTACATTGGTGCCGTGACCTGGATGGGAGTGAGGTTTAGGGAGGTGAGTGTAACCGAGGCTAGCTAGTATTAGTTGCTGTGCGAGTAAACCTCACTCCTCTGACCTCAAGAGCCGCTCTAGTGACTGACGCTAGAGGTTGCAGCCTTTAGTCTCCTTGTTAGAGCGTCCGACTCTCATGCCGGCGGACCCGGGTTCGAGTCCAGGTCCAAACAGTAGGGGTTACATTGGTGCCGTGACCCGGATGGGAGTGAGGTTTAGGGAGGTGAGTGTAACCGAGGCCAGCTAGTATTAGTTGCTGTGCGAGTAAACCTCACTCCTCTGACCTCAAGAGCCACTCTAGTGACTGACGCTAGAGGTTGCAGCCTTTAGCCTCCTTGTTAGAGCGTCCGACTCTCATGCCGAGGGACCCGGGTTCGAGTCCCAGTCCGAACAGTAGGGGTTACATAAACACAAAAGATATTTGGAAGAATGTTTGTAACAAGCAGATAGAGCAACCATTGAATACCATAATAGGGAAAATGCTATAGTAGTGAATGGTTGCTCTATCTGCTATGTTACTAACATTCTTCAACAAAATCTTTTTTTATGTTCAGCAGAACGAAGAAACTCATACAGTTTTGAAAAAACATGAGGGTAAGTAAATGATAGAATTTTCTTTTTTGGGTGAACTATCCCTTTAATTGCACAGCCCTACCTAAAAAAAAAATCATAGAACCTCTTTAAAAACGGGTCTCTTTTATATACAGTAGTCTTTCCATAAAATGTTTTTGGTATTGGGGAGGAGATGAGAGACAGAGCAAGAAATAACAGGGGAGGGAAAAGGAGGAGTGTTATTCTTTACACTGTCTCTCAATAACACACACGCCCCTGCAGGCCTCTGGAGGCCGTTTGATGGGGGGGCTCTGCATCCTGTAACACACACATGTACACGTGCAAACACGCATTCATAACATAAACACAAAGGCACGTTTTGCAGCCATACATGCACACAAAGGCCAGGTGCTTGTGTTCAGAGGGTGGTTCCCTCAGTAGGGCGATCCGTTTCTCCCTCAGGGGACGTTCGATGGGGGACTTCTTTAATGTCGAACGGCTGCGGAGCGGAGACGGGTGGGCAGAGAGACCCCCGATGCCTGCCGCCTTACTGGAAGTCTGTGTTTTTCTCAGTGGCTTGTGACATGAAGCGTTACCACACGTGCAGCATGTCAACAGGTTCAAAGGGATAGTTCACCCAAAAATGAAAATTTGATGTGTGTCTGCTGAGGGCATCCAACATGTAGGTGTGCTAGTTTCTTCAGTAGAACACAAATTATGATTTTAACTCCAGGCGCTGCTGTGTGTAGGTCATATAGTCATGTGAATGGGTAACATTCTATGAGAGCAATAATTTTACAATATAATTTTTTACCTCAAATACAACGCTATATCCAACAGCCTGGAACGAGCTTCACTTCCGGTAAGGTCAATATCAACGCAATGGGATATAGGAGCCAGAGTGTGTATATTGAACTTACCGGAAGGGAAGCGTGTTCCAGACTGTTGGATATAGTGTTGTATTTTAGGTAAAAAATTATATAAATATGGCTCGATTTCTCACACAAACTAATTGTTTTGTGTCTTAAAGGGTTAGTTCACCCAAAAAGGAAATTGATGTCATTAACTCCTCACCCTAATATCGCTCCACACCCGTAAGACCTCCGCTCATCTTCACACACAGTTTAAATTTTATATTTAGTCCGAGAGCGTATGCAAGCGTATGCACACTATACTGTCCATGTCCAGAAAGGGAATAAAAACATCATCACAGTAGTCCATATGAGGCAAGGCAAGGCAAGGCAAGTTTATTTGTATAGCACATTTCATACCCAATGGCAATTCAAAGTGCTTTACATAGAAATTAATTAAAACAGTGGTAACAAATGCATGAGAAAAAAAAGAATACCATATGGACGAATAAAGAATTAAAAACAAGCATAGTTAAAACAGTCGTAAAGATATAGTAATTAAAAAATAATAATAAAAAAAAAAAAAAGATACATGCTGAATAAAGTCATGCTGAATATGAGACATCAGTGGGTTAATTAGAGTCTCTTGAAGCATCAGAAATACATTTGGGTCCAAAAATAACAAAAACTACGACTTTATTCAGCATTGTCTTCTCTTCCGCGTTTGTGTTCAATCCTCAAAGAATCAAACGGTTATGAATCAGCGTATTGATTCATGATTTGGATCGCGTGCCAAACTGCTGAAATTATGTGACATTGGCAATCTGAATCATGAATCAATACTCTGATTCATAACCGTTTGAATCTTTGAGGATTGAAAACAAACCTGGAAGAGAAGACAATGCTGAATAAAGTCGTAGTGTTTGTTATTTTTGGACCAACATGTATTTCCGATGCTTCAAGAGACTCTAATTAACCCACTGATGTCTCATATGGACTACTGTGATGATGTTTTTATTCCCTTTCTGGACATGGACAGTATAGTGTGCACTTGCATACGCTCTCGGACTAAATATAAAATATCTTAAACTGTGTGTGAAGATGAACGGAGGTCTTACGGGTGTGGAACGACATTAGCAGGAGTCATTAATGACATAAATTTCATTTTGGGGTGAACTAACCCTTTAAGATCAGTGTGTTTTTATGAGCCACAGGGCTCTTTGTGCATGTTGTTTAAGCATTTTTTTTTAAAAATTGCTCTCATAGAATTGTTACCCATTCACACGCATTATATGACCTACACACAGCAACGGTTGGAGTTAAAAATCTTATTTGTGTTCTACTGAAGAAACAAACACACCTACATGTTGGATGCTCTGGGGATCAGCAGATAAACATCACATTTTCATTTTTGGGTGAATTATCCGTTTAACTTATGTCTTTCTTTTCTCAAGATTGACATACGAGCGGCAGAAAAAGCCTACATGCGAATTTCTCAAAAGCATTTTTCATTCACCGTGAGGGTTAAAGGAAGTAAGTGGACGTTTGTTGATGTGGGAAAGCCGTGATAAAGAGATGAATGTGTGTGAGAGAGTGTGTTTGAGCACTCTTTTTCTGTTTGCGGGAAAAAAAGCCAGAGATGAAAAGAGTGTAGATAAGGCATGCTCACATGACCTTGGCCTGGCTGTGTATGTCCATTCCACTTCCTCTACGAAAATGTGATGTCACTTCCTGTATGTATCCTTGGCTTAAAGATTTTTCATTGAACTGTTGCCTACGCACACATACGCTAAATTTCATAAGTTTGGAGTCGGGAAGAGTTATCGAAAGAAGTCTCTGTGCTCACCAAGGCTGCTTTTATTTGATCAAAAATACAGTAAAACAGTCATGTGGAATTATGGAAGAGGATTAGGGGCAAGCAATAATAATAATAATTTACAAAAAAAAAAAACGATTAAAGTCATTATAATGCAAGATTTAATTTGTTTAGTAGAAATACAATGTTTAGAATAAAATCATAACATTTCGAGAATAAAGTCGTTGTGTTTCAAGAAAAGTCTCAATTAAATGTTGCGAATAAACTTGTTACGTTTTGAAAATAAATGTTTGTTTTGAGAAAAAGTCTAAATTAAATTTCGAGAATAAAATCCTGAATAAAGTCGAATAAATGCAGCCTTGGTGAGCAAGAGATGTAAAATCATACTGTCCCCAAACGTTTGAGTGTAGTATTTGAGCAAGTGAGATTATTGTTTGATTCAATCAAAACGTGTTAAAAACGTGGTAAACCCCAAATATGCATAATGGGTCCTGCACACTGTGCGATTTTTCAAAATCCTTTGCGAATGTCCCTTGTCAGACTGTACGAACATGATCGCCATGTCACACTGTAAGATCTCAGTTGACATTAATGTCAGACTGCACGATAGTTAAGGCGCGCTAAAAACGGACGCGCGCAAGAAAACTCACCCGGAGTTTTATATCATCAATGAATGACGCGTTCAGTGA
The DNA here is from genome assembly GCF_024679245.1 of Pseudorasbora parva. Classification (NCBI taxonomy): domain Eukaryota; kingdom Metazoa; phylum Chordata; class Actinopteri; order Cypriniformes; family Gobionidae; genus Pseudorasbora; species Pseudorasbora parva. The sequence goes on along the minus strand of NC_090194.1, from coordinate 3,078,117 downwards.
CAGTGAGCTGCATTACATGCGGGAGTGAAATGCTGGCTACAAAGAAATCTCTAGCTCTCGTTTTGGTCATAGTTTGTCTTGAAAAATGGAGATATTTGACTGTCGTCGTAGGAGAAGTCCCACTGCAGGATTGTGTGCCAAATCTTCTGACACTGCCAGAATTTCGTCTGAGGTAAAATTTGATCGCAGCGCTCATTAATCGGCGGCCGGTGAACATGTCAAACTAACGACTAAAGACGTCAGATTTTAGCCTAGGATCAGAGGAATCGTTTAGGATTTGCTAAATTTGTCCCAGACGGCCAAATCGTGGCCAAAATCGCACCGTGTGCACCCGGCTTAAGAGCGAAGAGAATGTAAAGTGATAGTTTACCCCAAAACTGTCAAACAAAATATTTGAAAAATTCTTTAAAAATATCTTCTTTAATGTTTCACAAAAGAACAAAAGGCACACAGGTTAAGAACGCTATGAGGGCAAGTAAATGATGACAGAAGTTTCATTTTAGGGTAAACTGTCCCTTTAGATGTCCTTTTTTTTAATCAGCTGAGAGTCTACAGTAATTAATGGCGGGCGGGTGGCCAGGGCGTGCGTGTGTGTGTGTGTGTGTGTGTGTGTGTGTGTGTGTGTGTGTGTGTGTGTGTGTGTGTGTGTGTGTGTGTGTGTGTGTGTGACCTGGTAATCCCTACGTTATGGGGACAAAATGTCCCCACAAAGATGGCAATATCCGAAATCCTTGTCCTTGTGGGGACATTTTTAGGTCCCCATCATGAGAAAAACAGCTTATAAATCACACAGAAGGAGTTTTTTTGAGAAAGTAAAAATGCAGGATGTTTCCTGTGATGGGTAGGTTTAGGGGTAGGGGCAGTGTAAGGGTATAGGATGTACGGTTTGTCCAGTATGAAATCCATTACGCCTATGGAAAGTCCCCATAAAACATGGAAACACGACGTGTGTGTGTGTGTGTGTGTGTGTGTGTGTGTGTGTGTGTGTGTGTGTGTGTGTGTGTGTGTGTGTGTGGTACAGTGCAGGGGGTCTCCGAGTGTGTTTGACACTGGTATGTGAAGCATGCTGGCTCATTGTATTACGTTAAGTATGGTTTACGGTAATGACTCCTCCATGGGCCCCAGCGTATGCATCCAAGCCTGGAAGCTATATTAGGGCAAGCGAATACGAAAATTAATATTATGTTATTTTAAATCTGCATTACTTTCTTTCTTTAGTGGAGCACAAAATGAGCTATTTTTCTAGAAGGCCCATGTGCTCAAAAATGTCAGCGAAGTGCCTTTAAACTAGCACAGTTGCTCTCTTATCTTCACTGTGCATTCAAGCATACTCAAACTGACACATCAAGATGCCTCATGCCAGCTTTTTTCAAGTTGTTGACAAAGAATAACATTGTCATTGTTTGAATATGATTTTTAATCTGGGTCAGATCCTCACAGAAAGGATCATATGGCTGCAGAAAAATGTAAAAATATAATGCACAAGTCATTTTTTCTCTCTCTTTTTGTAGTCAGTGTATGTTTTGGTGTCGGGGTGGACTGATCATGATGTTTCATGGCTGATTACAGTTTTTTTATTTTCATGCAAATTTGCTGATAACGTTTGCCTTTTCCCCACCACCCTTTATTTCAGAAAATTTACGTTGTTCATTTCATTAGAGTTCATTTTTAATTATAGATGCAGCTGTGACAATTGTCTTGAAACCACTGTTTAATAAAAAGCAATTTTGTAAAACTGATGTACTGACACCGTACCAAACCGTGACTTCAAAACCGAGGTACGTACCGAACCGTCAGTTTTGTGCACCATTACACCCCTAATATTTATAATTTTCTTCCAATATTTTGAGCATCGTGAGCAGTGCGCGTGTTCAGTCCGTCTTCAGCATGTTCAGTCTCTGGACTGTTTACAGGCTTTGTAATATTTCCACACAAATGACATTTTGGGAAATGATAGCAATGCAGTTTGTGCGCAAGTCCGGAATAGAGATCAGCCAAACTAAAACGAGCAAAATTTAAGCATAAAAAGACGAAATATGACCTTTTGGGACCGATGCATCTCAATGTTAGTGAGCAGAAAAGAGCTCCAGGAACATTCTCCAAAATGTCCAGATTACCAGTACAACTCAGCTTTGTTTCTGTGCATGGACAATATGCCAAACCTCTGTCTTTCCAATTGACCCAGAGCCAAAGGTAAGAGAAAGTAAAAGAAATCAAAGACTTAAAAGGGCGTAATGAACAGACAAACTCCTTTAGAGAGTGACAGAGTTCATGTCGGGTCACCGTGTTATTAGAGCGGAATGAAAAAAGAGGCCGCAGCAGGTTGCTCTGGTTTCACGGCCCCCAAAACACACACACACACACACACACACACACACACACACACACACACACACACACACACACACACATTCTTTCAAAGGCACACATAATTCATTTGAAATGTCACTTTGTGGTCTTTAATAGAAAATGAAAAGGTAGCATTTGTAAACCAATCAGCCAATCATTTCACTAGAGAGAAGAGCTGAATGACCTTCTAAATGTGTGTGTGTGTGTGTGTGTGTGTGTGTGTGTGTGTGTGTGTGTGTGTGTGTGTGTGTGTGTGTGTGTGTGTGTGTGTGTGTGTGTGTGTGTGTGTGTGTGTGTGTTCATTTCAGTCTTTTCTCTTACATGCTTTTTAGTTGTCTCTGCCTTTCCTGCCCCTCCCTGGAGCGACCACATGAAATGGTAAAATGACAGATCTGAGATCAACCAAGGTGTTTTGTGCTTGTGTGTGAGATTTAGTCCGTAAAGGTGGGACTGGATTGGTTGGGTGGGGTGTGGAAAGCAGTTAGAAAAGCATGATAAACCCCAGCGGGTGCCGAGATGACTGTGACCTCCTGCCCTCTTTGTCCCTGGTTGGTGGGAAATAGATGTGTATAACCACACAAAACACCTCACAGACCAGAAAAAAATCACAAATGAGATATATCAGTTGTTTCTCCTCTCCTTAGTTGATTCTCCTGGAGAGCAAAAGGAGACTTTTTGCCTTTAGAAATACCCTCTCAGATCTACTATACCAACATCTGCAGTCAGAAGTCAGTCGATTAGCTGGTAAATCTAGTGGTTGACCTAGGAAGTCTTGCTAGTTTCGCTGGTTAAGAAGCCTGGTCGGATAACCAGCATCCAAAACCGACTGTCCCGATGCGTATTATTGCTCAAAACTCCTACTGCACACCGCACTGTAAAAGATAAACCTGTAAAATAACAGAAAAAAGTGCTGGCAGCTCATTATCCAGATATTATCCAGTAATTTAAACCTATAAAACACAATGAAATGGAAAATACAGGTAAACCACTGTAAAAAATAAAATATGGATACATTAATACAGTACATTGTGCCCTATTTTTATGGATTTTTTTAGTGTACCATTCAAAGGTTTGCTGCTTTTTTTTCTTCTTCTTTTTTTTTTAAGAAATGCATACTTTCTGCAAAGACGTATTAAATTAAAAGTGACAAGCATTTATAATGTTAAGAAAGATTTATATTTCCAATAAAACCAAATCACCAAATGATCCTGAACAAAAAATGCCACCAAAATATTATAATATTTTCAACATTGATAATACGAAATGTTTTTTGAGCAGCAAATTATCCTTCATAAAGGATCATGTGACACTCAAGACTGGAGGAATGATGCTGAAAATTCAGCTTTGCCATTGCAGAAATAAATAACATTTTAAAATGTTATTTTAAATTACTATAATATTACTGATTTTACCAAATAAATGCAGCCTTGGTGAGACTGTCATAACTCCAACAAGTCTGTAAAAGAGCAACATCTGAGTAATAAAAATGTCTTTGGGCAAGATTAAAGGGTTCAAAGTGCTAAACGTCTTTGAAACTACTGTTAATCAGTCATTTTTCACCATCATACTACTTAGTATTGCTGCAAAAATGTCATTTGCTCATTACAGTGACTGATTGAGAAATAACACTGCAATCAGGGACTCTCTTCACAAAGAAAGAAGCGGTTCCTCTTATCGAAGGTAACTTCCTGTTTGGCGCTGAATCTCATCATGGGGCAGGTGTTTGTATCATTTATTAGGGCCTTTGACTCCCCGGGGGTCCCGTTGGCGGCCCCTGTTTGGGTCTGGTGTGTGCCCGTGCGGAGCCCTGTGGTCTGGGGGAGCGAGAGGGCAGACGGGGCTCCTATCAGCTTCAGCCAGCTTTTCCTGAACGGATAGGCCCTCTCTAACTGCACACGTGGGGCTTCAAGTTTTTCTCTTTGTCCCCTTCTCCGGCTGTATACTCTGTGAATATGTCTGTTCATTACGCCCTTTTAAGTCTTTTCAATTTCTTTTACTTTCTCTTACCTTTGGCTCTGGGTCAATTGGAAAGACAGAGGTTTGGCATATTGTCCATGCACAGAAACAAAGCTGAGTTGTACTGGTAATCTGGACATTTTGGAGAATGTTCATGCAGCTCTTTTCTGCTCACTAACATTGAGATGCATCAGCCATATTTCGGCTTTTTATGCTTAAATTTTGCTCGTTTTAGTTTGGCTGATCTTTATTCCGGACTTGCGCACAAACTGCATTGCTATAGTTTCCCAAAATGTCATTTGTGTGGAAATATTACAGTCCAGAGACTGAACATGCTGAAGACGGACTGAACACGCGCACTGCTCACGATGCTCAAAATATTGGAAGAAAGTTATAAATATTAGGGGTGTAATGGTGCACAAAACTGACGGTTCGGTACGTACCTCGGTTTTGAAATCAAGGTTTGGTACAGCAGTTTTACAAAATTGCTTTTTATTAAACAGTGGTTTCAGGACAATTATCTCGGTTTCACTCACTCAAAATATCTTGTGCATATGTTTTCTAACTACAAACCAAAGAAAGAAAAAGATCAGAGACTTTGAACTAGCAAGATTAGGGCTCTTTGCAGTGTATGTGTTTATCCGTAACGTTAGGCATGAGCAGGACTGTGCTATCCTTTACAGTATCAGGCAGATTACAGTTCTCAGCACGCATGTGTTTGCAGAAATCTCATTGCGTATGTCGTCGTCTTTTCCTGTCCCTCCTCTCCGTGGCCACATGAAATGAAGGTAAAGTGCAGCCTGCGTGTTTCTTCAGAAGTGCAGGTGCTTTTGTTACTCCAGTGAGAATATATTCAGTGCTACTGTTTTTCTGTAGTTCTGTAGAAAATACCTAAACGTCACTCACTGAAAGGTCGGACATCTGTTTCAGATCTGATATTGGGTTAAGTTTATGTTTATAACATAATTATAATTAGTATTTTATATAATTAATTATAAAATATCCCTTAATTATAATCAATCTGTTGTAGTTTTTAATTAGGTATAAATCATTATATATGCATATAAAATATATATAAATAGTTTTTAGCATAATTAAAGTGCCCCATTATGTTTTTTTTAATATTCCCTCCCATGCATATTGTAATATCACTGTTTTTTTAAAGTCAAAAGTGCACAATAAATAAAGTTATTGGCCCCTGAGAAAAAGAATGAACTCTGAACCGGCTAAACGAGTCTTTTCTTTCTAATCCCACTGCGTTACGGTTCTACATCACTAGAAAATAAATCCAGCTGCCATCAAACGTCATTTTAGTGACGACTCAAATCTCGGATTCGCAAAAAATTATATTGTGTAAGTTTCCTGCTAACCCCCGTTATGACTGGCTTACTGAAACTCTTCTGCTCATCAGCTGTGGCCACTATTACCTAAATCTGTGTGTATTAAAGCAGATCGTCTGTCGTTCGCACTACTGTGAGTAAAGATAAAGGATGGAGCCAGATTTATGATCCATCAGTCATTGACGTTAGTGCTGGGCTCACGTATGCGCTGTTATTGATACAGTTCCCGCATGTGCACCCCAATAAATCAGAAACACACACATGGGTTTGTTAATGGACACACACTTGTTAATGCTGATGGTGAGGAATTACAGCTCAACATCTCATAATGAACCTCAAAATGAGTAGCGTATCTCTGAGAAACGTCCTGCTCGAGTCGTCCTTGTGATGGAGGTTCGGGTTGAATAACTAGTTCTTCAATGTTTCATCATCGGACTCGCGCTCGGATTGATATGGTCAAAGCGACGCCATCGTTACGGTCTTTACAGTGTGTGTGATCTGGGCTTTAGGAAGCCTCCGGAGCTGAAGTTCAGTTATGGTAATGCGCTGTACACGGTAGACCAATCACAACAGACAGGGCTGTCTGACCAATCAGAGCAGAGTAGCTCATGGAAAGGAGGGATTTAGAGAGAACGATTCATCCGTTGAGTCGTTTGAGAATCACTAAACATTGTGGTGATGTCCAATGTGTATTATGAGTAAATAAGAGTGTTTTTTGACCTTTGATGCATGTAAACCTGTTGTAGGAGACGCAAAAACACAATTAAGAGCATGACAGGGGCACTTTAAAACATAACTAAACCTAAAACACAATGTAACTATTTTTGAAGAAAATTTGAGTGGTATTCACCCATGCAAAACACCATGGTGTGGTCTACAGCATGTGGTTGCTCTGATTGGTTTATAGTAGTTTACTGTACGGTGTCAAGGGTGTTCTGGGTGTTTGCTAGGTCCAAGTCAAAGAGATCACCTCCTACACCTTTAATGTTCTGTAAGTCACCTCATCTAAAAAAGCTGCACGATTTGAGGTATCAGTTATGAATCTAGCATAACCGTACAGGTCATGTTACACGTCATACACCAAGGTCATTTTATTCCTATTCTGCTGATGAAAAAGGAAAATATGAGCTCTGAGAGCAACGCTGCATGCATGTACAGTGATGTCTGTGCGTATCTTTGTAAATAGCAGAGTAAAAGAACTAACCTTGAGTTTTTCATTCATAACAGGTTCACTGACACACAAATGTATTTATTCTCTTCTTTTTCACTTCAGTGCTAAATATTTACAATGAGGGAGAGAGAGATAAAGCGGATGTGCGCAGGAGGAAGTGGTTAGCCCATTGAAGTCTCTTGTCACGGCTTATCTCTAAGGACCTCTCGCCATTCTCTGTTGAACTTGTGCATTCCTCTTGTGTTTATCTCGTCCCAATGAAATCTCACACACTTACACTCTTGTCTCGATCAGAATTTGGGAAAAGCGCTTTGTCAGATATTTCAGTCATTAGAGGGAGTCATAAAGAGAGATCTAGATCAACTAGTTGGCCTTATTGGAGTATTTAATCTAGATTTGTTTTTGACTAATGCCTTGATACCAGACATAATGAGCCTTGGTGCACACATGGAACCTTTAGGTTCGAGTCTGAATCCCATTCCTCATCTCTTCCTTTCTCACTGTTTGTTTACCGCTGTGTGTGCATATGGCATTGAGGGAGGTGTAGTATTATTTTAGTGTGTGAACATCAGGCACTCGTCTGTTAGATCGCACCTGGTCTTTGGAAGCGCTGCTTGTTTACTTGGACTGGCGTTTGTTTGTCAAGATGTCATGCCTGACTGGCTGCAGTCAAACAGCTGTGCAGGAGTTATCCAATCCACTGGCGCCACTGTTTGAATGTGTTCTCAGTGGAGCATTTTACACCATGTCCACACTGCAAGTGCGTTTGCCCGAGCTAGAGCCTTCCCGTTAAAACAAAGCAAATACATACATACAGACTTCAGACCCAAATACATATCCATATCTCAAAATCAAGAAAATCTTTAAATCTTACACTGGCGACTTCATGTCTTAAAAATTGTGCCATTGTATTTCTTAATTGTGGGTCCTGTAATGCCTCTTTTTACAAGATGTAAAATTAGTCTCTGATGTCCCCAGCGTGTTTATGTAAACAGATCATTTTTACAGCATGTTAAAATTGTCACTTAAAGAGTGAAATTGTCACACTGAAACCGGCACAAAAACGTGCCAGTTTTGTGTTTGTGAGTCCCTTTAAATGCAAATGAGCTGCTGTTCCCGCCTCTTTTCAGGAAGAGGGCGGGGCTTTAAGAGCTTGTGTTAGCAGCTCTGATTAACTCACACAGACACACACACTGAAAATGTCAGAAAATGTTGGACTATGATGGAGAGACTCCAGAACAAGAGACGACATGTATAATGAGACAGGACGTTTCTGAATGGATAGTTGATGAATTAAGAGTTAACGATCTTCAAGTCATTGATTAGCATATTCTGTCATGATAATCTATAAATCGCTGGTGTGGGAACTGTTGTAAGATGCACAGAGCCAGAGAATATATGAAGAGAGAACAGGTATAGTTTAGTTTAATTACGGTTATAACTGATGTTGTCATCGCTTTATGACGTGCTATTGCATTTGTGTTCGTACTGTATCAATAAATGAGAAAGACGGACGACAGCTTGAGCGACTCCCAAATGTGCTCGACTACAACAACTCTTCCTCTTCTCCACATGACTTTGTTGCGTGTTCCCGGGGGCGGGGTCATGTCAATTTTAGGGTAAGTGTTGTCACTAGAGGAAGCTCGTTGTAGTCCCAACCGGTCGTTTGTTGTAGTCCTTAAAGATTTCTGTAAAAGTAAATGTCTCCCTTTGCTTTGAGCGTCGTAACTTTGCAGATGTTGTTTATGCTCAAACAGCGACATCACACACTCACTAAAGTTAAACAAGTCAAACCATAATCAAACACCCCTTTAAGTCTCAGTGTTATTTAATATCTCACAGTGACTTAAAGGGGTCATATTATGCTTTTTCACATGTTTAACTGTAGTTAGTGTGTATTGTTGCTGTTTGAGCATGAAGAAGATCTGCAAGGTCACAAAGCTCAAAGTCCCTCCAAAGGGAGAGGTTTTATTAAACAGAATCCTTTTACCAGAAAAAAACTACGTCGCGTTTTTTGCGGATCTTGTGAAGACAAATAAAACTAAACAAATGGACCGCTCTGAAACATCCTGTAATCTGTTCTGGATGATCTTCTTGTTTGTTAAAATTCTTAAGTCAGAATCAGGCTTGAATCTGTTTGAAATTGACGGCATCTTTAATATTTACATCTGAGCAGGTAAAACTCACGGGTATGGTAAGGGGTGTGACATATCCCCATCACTACACACTGGGCCAGCTAACCAATCACAACACATTTCATATTTCGAAAGGAGTGGGTTCATCGAAACAAGAAATAAACGCCGTTTTCAAGTGAGAAAAAACTGTTTTTCTTAATCCAAGGCAGAAATGAATTAGTTTTACTTAATCACTTAATTGGTTTTCTAATGTAATGATTTAGTTTTTTTTTTTCACAACATGCGCGACTGAGTTGGTAATGTTGATGAGCTGTAAGTTGTGAAGGTGATTAATAATGTGTGTGTGCGTGTGTGTGTGCGCGCTGTCTGGGGTGTCAGACAGGATGCAGATGGGGTATCTCGGACTTGTTTATAAATCCCTCAGGAGATCTGATGTGCATACACGTGCACACACACACACACACACACACTTAAACACAGTGACCACTTAAGCACACCTTATTACTACAGAAATAGCTCTGATGATTAGAATAGAAATGTGTTTTTCACACATGCGCGCACACACACACACACATACACACATTACAGCATCACACACACACTTATTTGCCGCTGCACTTTGTGCTATAAGCAAATTCACGACTGTTAACCAATTTGTCATATACTGAACGGCAAAGAATTCACTCTCTTTAAAATGGCATTTATTGAGTGTGCCAAAAAACAATATTTCTTTCTTTTCTTTTCTTTTTTTAAAATCTGGAATTAGAAAACTGGATTGTATTCAGATTTGATGATCTACTGGATTTAGTTTATATGTTTAATTTAAATAATGAATTATAATTCATGTGTTAAATATTTTGTTGTAGATGTAATTGATTTTGTTTATTTTAAAAATAGCTATAAATAACGTTTGAGTGATAGCTGCCTATAGCCTTGGACTTTAATTAATTAATTAATTAGTTATAATTATCGGTTTAATTATAATTATTTTCATCTTAATTGTATTTAATTAATGTGTTGTTGTTTTTTATTTAATTTAATTTTAAATATACATATTTATATATTAAAATATATTAAATGTTTAATGGATTATATTATATATATTATATTTATACGCAATATAATTTGAGTGGCATTTGCCCATGCAGATTTGGCAGCATTTCAGGGCAATGCTTCTTATTAATTAACTTCATTTATTCATCATGGAATTTATTCTGCCCGAGAAACCTTTATGTAACATAGATACATAAACCTGAAATAAGAGTTTCAGTTTGCACAAACCTGAGCACACACTTCCCACCCATCTGTGTAGAAATTGGTGCATTGGTCCACACTTTTTCATCTCACACTTCAGCTGACTCAGATCTTACCTAAAGGGGATTTTAATGCACACTTCTCTTCACTGTCCCAGATGAGTTGGGGACATCCCAGATCTGAGTGCAAAGGTCATCTGTAGCCTTGAAATGCCTTTGCATACCTGTGATAAGAGTGAAGGCCCCACACCACCTATAGAAGTCACATGCGCTGATCTCAGACCAGAAATTCTAGGCCCTGCAGAAAATATATGGAAAAAGGTTAAATTCACCCAAAATTGCGATTCTTCCCAACACTAATCCATATGACGTGTGCATTATCTTTCAAATCTTTGACGCTATACAGTTGCTCTGTGTGGGGAACAAAATGAAATGAATTATACATAATAAAAAGCGCTCATCTCATTTTTTAAACCGCATTCACATCCTTGATGATGCTGAATTGACACATGAATGAAATCAAGAGCCTTTTTCTGGATTCTGGAGGAGCAGATTTAATGCAGATCTGGCTATTACTCATTTCCTGTATTGCCCATGTATTAAGCTGACCTCAGATCAGTAGTCAAAGACTAACTGCAGGCTATTTTGAGGGTATTGAGCAATTAAAGAACCATATCTGAACTGTTACAGTCCAGGCATCTGCAACATTTAGTTCTTTTTGAACAAGTGATCTCCAGTTTGATTAGAAAACTGTGACACCTTCCTCGTCGCATTCCTGTAGTGACTCACATCCTGCCGCCCGGCCTTGTGTGTGTGTGTGTGTGTGCACATGTGCTCTGAATGTGACTGTATGTGATCTGCTAATATGACTTGATGAATTTATGCATGAGTACACTGGAACATGCACGACATTCTTTCTTTCTGTCTTTCTTTCTCGCATACTTTTAAGGAGTGTAGAGTTTCAAGAAAAAAATGTGTCTGTCGAAATATGTTTTGGGTACAGCAAAAATTGGTAACCCAGAAAAAATCATAGTTATGTGTCATAGTTACACTTTAATTATACATTTAAGTACTGTGTAATAATAATTAACTACATCTACTTACTATAAGTTTTAAGGTTTTGGTTGAGGGTTATTTGCATGTAATTATACATAATTTACTGTTTAATTTACTATAGTAAGTACATGTTACATATGTAACAATTACACTGTAAAATAAACTGTTACCTAATAAAATGTAACTGCATGTTTTTATGGTTAAGAACAACTTGTTTTAGATTAGTAAAACATGCACATTTATGTATCATTTATAATCTTTTTGTTTTTAGTTGTTAAAATCTTTTTTTAAATGAGTGTGTGAAAAATACGTGTGTAGTAGGGCGCAATTTTCTTTCTGTCTTGGTTTTTCTTAGGGATGCATGATATAATTGTACTATATGTTATCTGCTCTCTCTCTCTCTCTCTCTCTCTCTCTCTCTCTCTCTCTCTCTCTCTCTCTCTCTCTCTCTCTCTGTGTCAGGGTGGAGCGGGGCTGTGCTGTAGGGTTTCTGTTACAGTGTAGACAGACGCCAGACAGCCCCATACGTTATTACTCTCTCTCTCTGTGTGTGTGTGTGTGTACAAGGGTCTGTCAGCACTACTGGAGAGGCTGTCCTCCTCTACACACACACAGAGCGAACTCATCGACCCGTCGCTCTCAGCAGGAAAACATTCCCGCTGCCCCGCCTCTACCTCAACACTCCTCCTCCTCCCTGACTCAATCCCTCCTCGCTCCCTCCGTCTCAACCACTTTACTTTCCATACTGGTACCTCTCTTTCTCATTTTATCTCTATTCCTCCAGCTCTTCCTTTTCCTCTCACTCAGCATCCACTCATTCTCCTCTGGCAGGGCCAGTTAAACCGGTCAGTTGACCTCTAGTACGTACTTGATAGTTCATGACCCAGACAGAAGATCCAGAAATGCACATCTTTTGCATTGATTGTCCAAATTCATGGCGTCCTCTCACCTCTCAGATTTCGTGATGTGGAAGCCGCGCTTCCCTTTACTTGACCTCTAAGGTCATGACCTTCAGGATGAAAGGTTGGAGGTGACCTAGCTGACCTCCCTCTGTGGCTTGAGCCTCTGCTTTCCCATCTACTTCCTGCTACACAGGAAACGGACTGTTGATCCCTCCAGTAAAGTGCCACTAGATTTGCTTTAGATTGTACTTTTGCGTAAAATGCACTAATACATCAGGTATAATAACAATCTACTTAATTCACACGGACCTGTGCAGTCAAAATGTTCAGTATCGTTCTAGCAAATCTTCCCACAAGGGTTTAGTCCCTTTGAATGTTTTAGAGACATAACTCTTTCCCTCTGAAAGTGTTTTGTGATTTGTGATTGTATTTAAGATAGAGGTAGCAGTTACAATTGCCTGCTTAGTGTTCATATTTCCGTTCCATTATGAAAAAGGATGATAGCATGTATTTATATTTAGATCCGATACCAAAGTACCATTAAGGACACAGATACCTCTAATAAGTTTATTATTTCTATTTTTTTTCTATGTCTGAGGATAAATTTGTTAATTATATGTGACCTGTGCTGGCAAAATGAGTCTGAATGCGCACAGGATAATTTTGAGCTACAGGCAAAACAAGTGAAAGAGTTTGATTTTGAGGTTTTCAAGAAAGGAGTTCATTAAGCCCTCGTCTAGTGATCCAAAATGCTCCAGATAGCAATGAAACATCTAAAAGTTTCTTTATTTGTACATTTTCTGGGAGGAATACCTTTCCTTTGTCCATGAAAGCGACTTCACTCACACTGACTGACAGATCCGACGTGTGCGCACAGACGCATGATCCTGATATACACACATACACAGAATTACAGCATTTCAAAATAAGTCTTGGCGAGTATTCACACAAACGTTATCTGTTATATCTTATGTGAATGTCCGGTTAACTGTTGGGGGAAACATCTGATGTGTAACATTATATTGGATCCGTGCGTTACAGTAGATCTGAATATAAGCTGTCTGTGTCATTAATGTTAATCAAACAATTGGGGTATCATGAAAAAAAAAGTTGAATATATATATATATATTTTCCTTTAGAAAATCTGGTGTTATAACCAGGGATTTTAAGGTATGGCTGCTGTTTTGGAAACTTGAACTTGATTTTTCTCAAAATTGACTTTGCTGACTCTATCGATTTCAAACAGGTGTAGCTCAGTCTTTTTGTCTGATTCAAACAAATCATACATCATTTTGAAGGTTTTTTAATAGAAAATATGAAAATAACAATAACTCATTTTTAAAATTGAATGAAAACGTACTTATTGCGACTCATTTTGCCAGCACGGATCTCTCTCACACACACACACACACACACACACACACACACGTGGTGACATTTCTACACAATGATATTATATTGTTTCACTTCAAAGTTAAACGTCCAGTAAGTGGAAAAAAACAACCCAATGTTGGGTCAAATATGGACTAACCCAGCAATTGGGTTGTTTTAACCCAGTGATTGGGTTGTCTTAAGCAAATATTTAACCCAGTTGCTGGGTTAGTCCACATTTCCGCCATTCTGGATTGAAAAAGAATAGATAAGAAGGTTCAAATCAACACGCTTTACTTCACCAATATTTATATATGTTTACCTAAAGTAAAGTTTTATTAGTATGGCTGAAGTGGATCATCGAGGGTCAGCAGCAAAGACACTGGTTAATAAAGCAAGATTAAAAACATAAAGTACATTTGTGTAATTTAATACATTTAATTATTGTACTTAATACTCACTCAAATTGAGTACTGAAGCTGTTCTTATGCAAGTGACATGAGTAAATGCTCACATTTAGTCTAGAACTACAGTACAATAATCATCACAGTGCACACAACGCCTCTACACATACTCGCGATTTGGTAAACTGTTACTTTACTAGTTACTTAACGTAATCTGATTACGTAACGCAAGTTACTTGTAAAGCGTTACCCCCAACATTGGTCATACCACCCTCCTCAAAACCTGAAGATATGTCTTGCTCGCTCTTTTCCTGTTCATCTCTTTTCAAAGAGGAGTTGGCCTGAAAGATCGATTCAAAGGTATCAATGATAAGAGTTGAGCTATCAAAATGAAATGCTAGTCTCTCTTTCTTCTTAGTCGGTGTAGGTCTGGTCAGGGTGTGAATGGAAAAACCCAAGAAGACAAAATATCATTAGTGCAGGATGTGTGTATTCACTGAGTTTAGTGTGTTTCTCCAAAAAGGACATGACTAATAAAATGTTTCCTCTGCCAGCTAAATGGCAATACCTCTACTTTACCACTAGGCCATAAAAAGACTGTTTGTACTGTATCTGTGATTTGGTTGATATCTCTCATTCTTCAAGTTTAATTAATGCATTAATCCTCTGATCCTTTGACACACACACACACAAACACTCTCAGAGCATAATATTGACTTTAGTCAATTAAAAGTCACTTCTATTATCTGGAAAATGTGACTGGTTTGGGGGGGGGGGGGGTGAAATGCTGTTTCATGCATACTGAGCTTTTTACACTGTTAAAGACTTGGATTCCCATCCTAAACATAGACAAAGTTTCAAAAACTAATGTTGGACGTTTGATGGAGTATTTCTGTGTCAAAAATACTCCTTCCGGTTTCTCACAAGTTTCGGAGAGTTTATTTCGAGTATGGGTCGGCTTGACGTCGACAGAGCGGAAGGTCCTTGTATGGGCCGTACGGGCTCTTCTCCCGGTAGGGTGCGCGCGCGTGACTAGAGCGAGAGAGGAAATGCACGCCCATACACACTCTCTCAGCTGCAGATCCAGTCGTCCGTGAACACTTCTGTCGCGCCGCGCTCCACTTTATTCCTATGCTTTAACGCACCCGCACAGCATCCGGGAAGGCAGCGCTGCTTTTGAACCGATTTGAATGCACAAATGACGGGAAGCGTCACAACATCGCTGCAGTCGTGTCGCAAAAGTGGATCTCCACGGTCACTGCTGTCAGGACTTCACGAATCAACAATGTTACCAAAGAAGTGTGTTTTTGACGGAGCGGTCCCAGCGATAAAGGTTCGGTCCTGCTTTGGATGCAGGCGGTGAGTAAAGCTGCTTCAAATGTCTGTGCTGTCGGCTATCATCGCGTGAGTAAACATCAGTAAACAACACGATCGCGTAACGTTAGTTAATTTATCAATGGAGCATGCGATGTATGGTGTGTGTTTAAATTCATTTGTTTAGCTGACCACTTTAGGTGTCAGTTTGATTATTGTAAAGCCACCCCAAACATAAACCTAGCGTTCTCACAAAGCGTGCTTCGTCATTCAAATGCACTAACGTTACTCCATTGTTGTTCTGTATAACGTTACACTAGTCTGACGTGCAAAACCGTTTTGCTTGCTACTGCTAAGGTTAAGTCTCATACAATAGTCCATAAACTGAATCATGTCCTCATAAACTGCGAGTAAACACACACAAATGTTGACAGGGCACTAAATACAGTTCATACCACAGAGACGGACGTCCTGCTGCTGCTGTTTCTCCTGTTCAATTTATTTCAGCCTCCGGATCTGATTCTGGATCATATCTGTATTAGTTGAATCTGATTGATAGCCATTGATAGTTTATTTAGGTTAACGTTTTCTTTTCCACGCTTGGGGACGTCACCGTTTTCAGACGCTCTCAATGCAACAGCTGCGCTCACTCGTCATTATTTAGCTCCGCCCACACGATACGCCTCCATCCGCTCGTTTTTTCCGGAAAAACTCGGTACAGCCTATATTTATTTTATAAATATAATAAAACTAAAGACTTTTCAGAAATTTGAAGGATGCAATACTACTCTAGGTACTCAAGATTGACATGAGATTGACTGAAACACAGTGTTTCACCCCCCCTTTAATGTGTTTCATTGTGTCTTGCAATGCAAAGCAAGATTTAATGACATTGATTGAATGATTGCAGGTCATTTCCATTTCTATACACATGTTCATGTTCCCATCCCATTCCCTCTCTCCCTGGCAGAACTCAATCAGACACAATCTGTCCCTGCACAGTCGTTTCGTGCGCGTCCAGAATGAAGGAACGGGGAAGAGCTCGTGGTGGATGTTGAATCCTGAGGGGGGAAAGAGTGGCAAGTCTCCACGCCGGAGGGCCGCTTCCATGGACAACAACAGCAAGTTCACCAAGAGCCGTGGACGAGCTGCCAAAAAAAAGGTCAGTTGAGGAGAGAACAATCTCTGCTCATTCACTTTTCTGTGTGCTAAACTATGAATGTGCTGGTTTAAACCACTGCATGGATATCTAAACATGAGATTTCTGTAATTAGTTATTCAGATATTTGTATATGTTCGGATCTTTTTAAATTCTCCTCCATCCGAATGGTCAGTAGGTCAGTAGTTACAATAAAATAACTATATCTATTTCTGCTGTAAATAAGAATACACTATCATATAATCTCCTATACACTCTTACACAGCTGCATAAACACAGGAGAAACTACATTTCCCATCATGCATAGCAGCGCTCCTGCACAGAGTATAATGTTGAAGACGTGATTACGAGATCATTGCATTCAAGTTTCAAAATGTGAGGTCGTCATGGGAAATTTTTACCTGGGAAACTTGATTATTATTTACGATACTTCCGAAAGCATGTGAAGGCACCATAACTATCACACGAGTCGGCAGATAAAGTGCATTAATCATTATAACACTACAGTTCAATGTTTTACTAAATTAATGCAACTCCGTCGCCTACCACACAACCGTCTGCTACATTAGTTTACATTAGTTTAAATTAGTTTAGTAATTTGTTAATTATTCAGTGTTCGAACATATCGCAAACCAAGAGAACTGAACAGTACACACAAAATGTCAAAATTGAGACAACAGCAATCTGTTTTTTTTTTACGGATATATGGTAGGGGGTCCTATTACACATCTCCTGAAAGAGTAAGAATCTCCTGCTCAAAACACAGGCGGAAAAAAACCCCCGAGCGATAGCATATGCAAGCTGATGCATATGTAAAATAATGCGATCATCAACGATAAACAGCATATAAATCAAAACTGCCTTATGTTACTGAATGAAATGTTGACCCACGGCGAGCTACAGGACTACAAGCATTGATAGACTCAGTCTATTCCTTCTGTATTTTCGATCATCGTTCTGAGTCCCATCCAGATGTAGCCTTTGACAAAAACACGACTTCCTAGCTTTTTGCTGAAAATTTATTTTTTATGAAACTTTGCCGAACATTCAAGTGAGAATAATAGAGCTAGATAATAAATGTTTTTTGTGTTGAATAGCAGAGGCTATGTGTGCCAGTGTAGACACGGCGTAATATATACTAATATTTAATAATAGGAATTTGGGGTTTTCATGAGCTGTATGCCAAAATCATCAGTATTAAAACAATAAAAGACCTGAAATATTTCAGTTGGTGTGCAATGAATCTAAAATATATGAAAGATTAATTTTTATCCTTACATTATGGAAAATAATGAACTTCATCACAATATGCTAATTTTTTTGGAAGGACCTGTGTGTATATATATATATATATATATATATTAAGATTAACCTTTGTTATTGACCAAATACTTATTTTCCACCATAATTTGCAAATAAATTCTTTAAAAATCAGACAATGTGATTTTCTGGAGAGAAAAAAATCTCTTTCTGCATCTCATAGGTGAAGTGTACCTATGATGAAAATTACAGGCCTCTCTCATCTTTTTAAGTGGGAGAACTTCAACAATTGCTGGCTGACTAAATACTTTTTTGCCCCACTGTGTGTGTATATATATATATATATTGCAATAATGTTGGTTCTCATGGTTTCTTGTTTTGCGTCTGTAGATGTCATTGCAGGCTGGTCTGGACGGTGGCTCTAACAGTCCTGGCTCTCAGTACCCAAAATGGCTCGGCAGCCCCAACTCTCACAGCAATGACGACTTTGAACCCTGGACCTCCTTTCGTACCCGTGCGAGCTCTGACGCCAGCACACTCAGCGGCCGCCGCTCGCCTACCTTCCTACCTGAGGAGGACGAAGCCGGCGAGGTCCACATCGGATACCCAGGGACCAAACTGGGCGGGCCCCTGCCGAGCCTGTCCGAAGTAGCGGGTCACCACGGCTCCGAAAACGTGATGATGAACGATCTCTTAGACAACCTCAACCTCATCTCGCCCAAAAATAACACCCAGGGCAGCCAAGACGGCCAGCCTGCGCCCATGATGCAGGGTAGCCCCGGGTACCCGTCCTACAACTCCCCAAATATGGGTCCTCAAGTCCAGCAGGATTACCGGAAGTGCCTGTATGGACAGGGCGGGGTGGGTCCAATCGCCATACCGACTTTATCAGACAGTAAACCAGGAGGCTATGGACCGTTTGTTAGTCAGTACAGCTGTGCTGCAGGGATGCTCAAAGAGCTCCTAACTGCAGATGCCGATCCGAGAGCGGACCTGATGCAGTCAGTGGGGTCTGGGGAAGGCCGACGGGTGTTACCCAGCTATGCTAATCAGGGACAAATGGGACAGGGAGGCAAAATGATTCCACATCCTCACCTGCATGCACACCCACGATCGCTACATCAGATGCCCTCGCCAACATTAGGCATGAACGGCTGTGCATTGTTGCCCCACGGGCATCCCGTTCGCCTCGCTAACATGAAGCCACAACCCCACCTGCCTCATCACGCTCCGTTAGGAAGAGGCGGAGCTGAGCCGGGGATTCTGAGTTACACCAATGGGAACGGTTTTCACAGGCACGGACCGGTTCCTCACCACCATCACAGCCACCCGGAGCGGCTGCCCAGTGACTTGGACGACATGTCGATCGAGCAGCTGGAGTGTGACGTCGAAACCGTCCTGCATGACACGCTAATGGACGGCGATGCTCTGGACTTTAACTTCGACCCCATGAGCAGTCAACAGAGTTTCCCGCACGGAGTAAAGACCAACACGCATAGCTGGATATCTGGATAAACGTGTCAATCCATACACACACTTTGGCGAGGCAGTCTGTTCTGGATTTATAATACTGTATGAATTGATCATTGCAAATGTGTGTGAATATATACACTCTTAGAAAAAAGGTACAGTGCTGTCACTGGGGCGGTACCCTAAGGTACAAAAGTGATAATGTACCTAATAATGTAATCTTTCTATCTTACTTACCCCTAAATGGTACATATTAGTACCTTATAAGGTACATTTCAGTACTTTAAGAGTGTGAATTAGTACCTTAAAGTTACATATTAGTACCTTCTCGGTTTTGTACCTTAGGGTACCGCCCCAGTGAGAGAACTGTACCTTTTTTTCGGACAGTGTATGTAAATATGTCATATATATCATACAGTTGCTCAATTTGGACATGTTGTCGGTCATACCAAAAGGCTACACATGCAAGAGAGATTTCAACTTTTTATTTCCTTTCCATCTGCAACGACTTAATAATTGAAAGTGTAAAATAAAATGAAAGAGAAAATTTGGCCGTTTTTAAGTATAAACCTATTGAAGCTTGTTTCCGCCACAGAAAAACACATTTTAAAAGATAATTGCGACTTTTTATCTTCACACTGTGAGTTAAAACCTTTTTTCCTCATATTTCCGAGATATAAATTTCAATTCTGAGAGGGAAAAAAGACTAACTTTTCACAATTCTGACTTTATAACTAGCAATTGTGTGTTTATATAAACTCACAATTGTGAGGAAAAAAGTCAGAAGTGCGAGATCTATATATCACACAATTATCTTGCTATTGAGACTTTAAAAGGGCTTTTCACACTTGAAATAGTTAAGCCTGGGTCATTCTAATCCTGGGTTATCTCGCCTCACGTTTCACACTGCTCATAATTTACTCGTTGTTAAAAATAAAAATTCTGGGTATTAATAAACTGACGTTTCACATTCCTACTCCAAGTGTTTCCGACTGTGTCCCGCACTACTTCAAGCCACGCCCCGACTAAATACGCCTCCTACCTCAAGTCACGCCCCCTACAATGAAACGGGTTGGTCTGTGTTGTATTTGTCCCGCCTCTCCTCTACTGTGATTGGTCGGCTGGGTTAAAAAGTGACAGTGATGAGTGCTGCGCTTTACTCAGAGTTAAGAAATGAAAGAAAATGCCTCTGCACTCTGGAATAAGTAGAAGAAGATGATGAGTGTAAACGAACTTTGCCGGTGTTGTAAAAATAATTTAAGGAAACTCGGAGTACTTCCCAACACGATCATCATTTCTGAGAGAAATAGTAAAGGTGATGCATATACGAACAAGTTCTCCGTTTAGGATTAGAACGAATTCAACCCAAGCGCTCTTTGCTGACGTTACTGTTGATCATCTGTCCATTATCGTATAAAGCTCTGCTTCGGGCATAGTTGTTCCACAAAGGATCGAGTCCAGACCAAACTTCCTGACCTCAAATGTTGTGGGTGGGGCTAAATTCGGCTGGCATCCAGACTAGTCCAGAGCTAAATTACAAATGTGAAACATTCCTTTACCTGGGGTTAAAACCGGTGTTTAGAACGACGATAACCCGGGGTTAAGCGCAGTGTGAAAGCCCTTTTTATTTCTCACTAATGCGACCTAGTTTCTCGTAGTGACTATATATCTCACAATTCCAACTTTATTTCTCCCACTTCTGAATTTATTTCTCATTCAACTATAATCTTTTCGTTCTGATTTTTTTCTCTCCCTATTCTGCGTTTGTTTTTTATAATTACGACTTATTTCTGCCAAGCTTTATTTCTCCGAATTGCAACTTTATATATACATCATATAAAATCACTATTGGTGACTATTACCATTTTCGCTGCTCTCTCTCTCTGAAGTGTGTGTGTGTGTGTGTACACCTCATGAACTGTTTACCTCAGCCAATCAGCAGAGGCCAGTGATTGGTCACTATTTACTGATTTACAGTACATTGTTCGAGTAGACTCCATGATTGTCGGGAATCATCATAATCTGCTTTGTGCTTTTGGTTAGTCAGATTGTAAATATTGAATCTGGCTAATCAATAATAGTCACGTCAAACACTCACAGACATGGCTTTTTTTATATTGTTGGCTAGTTCTCTGATTGGCAATGTAGGTCACTAAAATGAATTCAGGGCAGAAGTTTGTGTCACGTCAACTGGAGTGCGGTGTAATGTCTGGTATAGAGTACATTACTGTTATCATTGTCATTTCAGGGTGCTGAATAAATGCGTTTTGTACAGAGATGTATATTTTTGTTGTACCAGCGGGATGGTAAATGAAATGTTTATATTTGTACACTTTTAAGCTTCTTACTGGCTCTTCAAAGACCCCTCCCAGCCTTTAAATGTCTAAAAAACTATTCTGTATTGTGGCCTTGGTTGCTGTATATATAATACATTTCTCAAAATGCTGGAGGAATTCTTTCATTGTATAAGATAATTTGTACTTTCCGCCTTCTCCTCTTACAAACTGGCATTTGGGACAGTTCATCAATTTCTGATTATAAAAAGACAAAATGGCGTAATGGTCCCGAGATGATCACCGAGTCTTAAAAAGCATTGACTCTAAGCGCTAAGGTTAGCTTAAGTATAACCCCGAGAAAACTTCATGATATTCATGATTCAGAAATTCACATTTGGAAAAAAAATTAATAATTTTTAAATGCTGTTTAAAAAAGTTTTTTTTTTTGGATACTTTGAAAAAACGTTGAACTTTGGAACGTAACATTGACATCAACATTTCTTTCATCATCTTGGATATTTATTTGTATATTTATCATTGACTTGTTCACCACAGTAGCAAAATTTAACAAATGTAAAATTCTGGAATCCTCAGTGAAGGTCATCGTCTTAAAAGGTTTCTCCATTTATGTATTTGACAGATATTCTATGATAATTTAATGTAATTTAAGACTTTTCGATGTAACTGCACATCAACAAAATATTTAATGCGTTGAGATTTTCTACCCAATCAGTGAGGTGTACCATGAAGGTTTGTACATTATAAAGAATATTTTAAACATATGCATATATTTTTAACAGATATAAAACAACTATCTGCATTTTATAGTAATTTTAGACTGTCTTTAAATATTAACAGTATGCTTTATCTCTTTATTGATCATATCTGTATATGACTTTAAGTATCACTGACAGTGTGAGGTTTTTTGTGGATCTTTTTACATGTAAATAGCACTGACTTTGTCTTATTTAATAATCACAAATGTCATTAGTTTGGACTCTAATTTCTTACTGGATGAATTTGTCTGAAGTGTGTTGAAGTTTTTACTGATTCTAATGTTGTCTGACGTGACCTAATGGAGATTGTACATTAGAAACACACTCATCGTACAGTCCTTGTCAGAACCACATGCTTTTTTTAGACTAGTTCTACATGGAGGAAGTGCCTGATAATATTGTAATGTAATTAAAACAGCGATGAAGAATTGATTTTAAAGTTGCAGCTGTAATATGAAGCCATAATTGTACATAAAGGTATGAATATAAAAAAAAAAAAATAACGAATCTGTTTTTTTTTAATGTAGCAATCTGTTTGAATGTGTGTATTGTTATGTTTAGTATGAGTTTGTATGGATGAGAGTGTGTATAAGTGTGTCATATTAATATGTGTAACTGTGTCCTGAACTAATGGCTATTCGTAAGAGTATCAGTGCTTTCAGACATATAATGTTTTGGGTTTGTATGTTTATGTTTTGCTTATGAGCTGACACTCATGACGTCTTTACTGTAAACATACTGTATTTGTACAGTTCATGTGCACTATGAAGGTACCCAGCATGCAATGCACCATGAATAGATTATGCTGTAGCCTAGTTGTTGGTTTCATCGGCACAACGGTCTAAATTACATTACAAATTATTAAATTGCTGGATTACCTTTCGTATTACATATATAACATATTGTACACCTTTCTGTAGTTTTATTTCAGGTGTTGATGTCCTTAAAGGGTTAGTTCACCCAAAAATGAAATGTCTGTCATTAACGACTCACCCTAATGTCGTTCCACACCCGTAAGACCTCCGTTCATCTTCACACACAGTTTAAGATATTTTATATTTAGTCCGAGAGCGTATGCAAGTGTATGCACACTATACTGTCCATGTCCAGAAAGGGAATAAAAACATCATCACAGTAGTCCATATGAGACATCAGTGGGTTAATTAAGGGGGTCGCACACCGGACGCGGAGCTCGGCGGCGCGCCACGCAGCGTCTGAGGTATCGCACACCGGACACGCACATTTTAAAAGGCTACGTTTATTATACATTTCCCCAAAATATGTTTAGACTGTATTCAAGCTGTTGAACTCAGAATGTAAAACAAATGTGTCTTGTAGCAAAGGTTGAAATCAGTATACCTTAACGATAATATA
This sequence comes from Pseudorasbora parva, assembly GCF_024679245.1. Classification (NCBI taxonomy): domain Eukaryota; kingdom Metazoa; phylum Chordata; class Actinopteri; order Cypriniformes; family Gobionidae; genus Pseudorasbora; species Pseudorasbora parva. The sequence continues at coordinate 3,054,550 of NC_090194.1, read as the reverse complement.
CTTTTAATATAAAGCCTTGAAATGGCGCTGTGTGGCACGGCAGGATTTAGAACAACTTCCTGAGTCGCCGCGGACAGGCGCCGAATGCCGCCACCAGTGTGCGTACACTCATTGAAAACAATGTGTTCGAATTTTAAAGACGTGGCGCGCCGACGAGCTCCGCGTCCGGTGTGCGACCCCCTTTAGAGTCTCTTGAAGCATCCAAAATACATTTGATCCGAATCATTGATCGATTTACTGATTCATAACCGTTCGAATCTTTTTGGGAGGAACCCGGAAGAGAAGACAATGCTGAATAAAGTCGTAGTTTTTGTTATTTTTGGACCCAAATGTATTTCCGATGCTTCAAGAGACTCTAATTAACCCACTGATGTCTCATATGGACTACTGTGATGATGTTTTTATTCCCTTTCTGGACATGGACAGTATAGTGTGCATACACTTGCATACGCTCTCGGACTAAATATAAAATATCTTAAACTGTGTGTGAAGATGAACGGAGGTCTTACGGGTGTGGAACGACATTAGGGGGAGGAGTTAATGACACACTCTAAAAAAATGCTGGGTTAAAAACAACCCAAGTTGGGTTGAAAATGCACTAACCCAACAACTGAGTTGTTTTAACCCAATGGTTGAGTTGTTTTAACCCAGTGGTTGGGTTAAATGTTGCTTAAGACAACCCAATTGCTGGGTAAGAACAACTTAACCATTGTGTTAAAACAACTCAATTGTTTGGGTTAGTGCATTTTCAACTCAACTTGGGTTGTTTTTAACCCAGCATTTTTTACAGTGCAGAAATGTCATTTTTATGTGAACTAACCCTAAAAGAATTTTATATTTTTGATATAAGTACCAAAAACCATCACAATTATTAATCACTATTTTTAAAGCTCCTTTCTCGGGAGCTCTGATAAGAATGGGTCTAATTCATATTCATGAGCCTCTATTCTGATTGGCCTGTTGTTTTCAGAAACTATTGTAATGCGGGGGCTGTCAGTCAGCGGCTGTGGGCGGGGCATGAGGAACGTGACATCACATTCCTCAGCGAATCAAAGCGGCTTGTCTAATGAGACTGCTTTGGTTTAATGTGGATTAAAAAATACGAGTGGGTGGATTTTTATCATTGTAGGGTAGTTGTGTTCACACACTGTCAACGCACACTTATATCCAAACACCTTGTAAAAGTGTTTTTGCATAATAGGTGAGTATTGTGGTGATTAATAGATGAATTACAGTTATAACTTGTTGTCATCTTGCTTTATGAAGTGCTATTGTGTTTGTGTTTGTATTATATTGCAGTAAATGTGAAAGATGGACAACTCCCAAATGTGCTTGACTACAACAACTCTTCCTCTTCTCAACATGGACTTTTTTGTGAGTTCCCGGGGGCGGGGTTATGTGAATTTTTGGGTTAATGATTTCACTAACCTTTGAAAACGTTTGTTTTCGTCCCCACCAGCCGTTATTTCTTAGACAGGAAGGCCACTGGTAATTATGACAATTATTATAATAGGTTTAAGTGAAGATTGTTTTAAGTTCACTTAAATTAAGTTATATTTTTTGAAGCATAATAAATGTTGAAATTTATATCTTTCAATGATACAGTAATGTTGAATGTCTCTCATTAATGTTTCATAGAGACATCAGAATCAGTGTGTCAGGGATTCTGGCCTTCATTCATAAAAACATGCCATTACAACAAATATTTCTAATGTTCTATATTCATTTGGAGAGTAACTGTGAAATATTGTAAATGCTGAATGTAAATGTAAGCTGGGTCTGTGGTGGGTCGGTCTGCTGAAGAATGTGACCGGGCACATATGCTCCCCATATGGTATGGGATTGGAAAGAAAGAGAAGAAGAAAGGCCACATTAGGACACTCGAACACTCTAGGACATGAGTTCACTTTGTGGGACACACCAAGCAATGAACTCAAAGACCTCACTTTCTCGCTGTCAGATAGGAATCTCTGTAATTTCTTCTAAGCTGTAGGAGTTTATTGTTAGTGCACACAAAACGTGTGTGCACTGTTTAAAATGATCAGTTGACCTTGCTTAAAAAAGTGAGGAAACCAAGTAAATAAACCATGCGTAATTGAAAAAAAATTTTTATGTGAACTTGATAATTCCAAGGTACTCTAGCAAGTAAAAGTTATTGAAGCAAATGAAAATGTTGTGAGAACTTTTTACTTTAAGTTAAACTTAATCTAATTAATTTGTGATTACTTAAAAATGTCAATATACATAACTTAAAGGGGGGGTGAAGTGCTGTTTCATGCATACTGAGCTTTTTACACTGACGTTTTTTGACGTTAATAGAGCGGAAGGTCCTTGTATGGGCCGTACGGGCTCTTCTCCCGGTAGGGCGCGCGCGCGTGACCAGAGCGAGAGAGAGGAAATGCACGCCCATAAACACTCGCTCAGGTGCAGATCCAGTCGTCCGTGAACACTTATGACGCGCCGCGCTCCACTTTATTCCTATGGGTGGAAGGCAGCGCTGCATTTGAACCGATTTGAACGCAGAAATGACGGGAAGCTTCACAACATCACTTCAGTGGCGTCGCAAAGTGGATCTCCACACTCCAAGAAGTGTGTTTTTGACGGAGCGGTCCCAGGGATAAAGGTTCGGTCCTGCTTTGGAAACAGCCGGTGAGTAAAACTGCTTCAAATGTCTGTGCTGTTGGCTACGTCTTCGTCATACGTCTTCGCCATTGGCTTCGTCATTCAAATGCGCTAACGGTTACTCCATTGTTGTTCTCTGTATAACGTTACATTAGTCTGACGTGCAAAACCGTTTTGCTTGCTACTGCTAAGGTTTAGTCGCATACAATAGTCCATAAACCGAATCATAAACTGCAAGTAAACACACACAAATGTTGACAGGCCACTAAATACAGTCCATACCACAGAGACGGACGTCCTGCTGCTGCGGTTTCTCCTGTTCAGTTTATGTCAGCCTCCGAATGATTCTGGATCATATCTATTAGCTGAGATAGCGATGGGCTTCTCCACGCTTGAGGACGTCACCGCTTTGTACGCGCTCGTCATTCTTTAGCTCCGCCCACACGATACGCCTCCAGGCACTCGTTTTTTTCCGGAAAGACTCGGTACAGCCCATATTTCTTTTATAAATATAATAAAACTAAAGACTTTTCGGAGATATGAAGGATGCAATACTACTCTATAGGTACTCAAGATTGACATGAGATTGACTGAAACTGAGTGTTTCACCCCCCCTTTAAAACGAACAAGTACTTAGCAGCTACTTAAATTGTGGAAACCCATTGCCTTGGGGGGAAAAAATCGTCCACCACTATTATAATTCACTTGTGACTGATGATGCAGTCTCATGTTACTCATTTCTTTGAAAGTCTTCACCAAAAGAGCTACTTTAATTCTTAAAAAATACAAAGTTGTTTAAAACTGTTTATTCCGTTCTTCTGCGTTTCTATTCAAAAGCAAATGCAAACAAGGCTTCTTCATTTATTTTTTGGACAGAAACCACTGAGCTCTTTTAGTCTTTTGAAGACGCATCTAAACGGTCACATGGACATTTTATGGGAATTCCACTGAAATTAGTTAATTCAATATATTCTGTAGCAAAATGACATATACAGATTTCAACTTTTTGTGTGTGTTTATGCCTAAAAACAAATGACAAAATAAAATGTTTTAAATAAATAGAAATATTTTTTGTGAGTATAAAAATTAGCTGTTGTTTCTGTCACAAGTAAAC